>NC_056744.1:42830246-42877746 GCF_019279795.1 Protopterus annectens | reverse complement strand
TGTGCTGTGGTGTCAGAGTGTCACTTCAAGAGTGACAATTGTCTAGAGCCAAGGTTTACACCACCAGGTAGCTAGCTCTGCCACAGTAGTCCATCCATATCACACACTAACATCTATGGCCAATTGAGAATGTCCAATGCACCTACTGGACATCTTTGGAATGTGGGTGGAAACCAGAGCATCTTGAGTAAACCCACATGAACACAGGGATGACTTGCAGACTCTACACTTAAGGAACCTCAGTTTAAAATTGAACCAGGAAACCTCTTGCTGTGAGGCAACGACTCTATCTACTGTGGCATTGAGCCACCCACTATATATAAACATAAACATATATGCATATATATCTCTCTATTTTTTTCATCAAAAATGGACTGGGTGATATCAGATCATCAAACATATAAAATTCTCATCTAAACTTGGAGAATCATATGCTACCTCTTCATTTAATTGTAGTTTTAGAGAAGCAGGATTTATCTTAAAGAAAGATTCTTTCTTATCTAGCTAACTCTGAGTAAGAACCGTAAGAATGCCTTACGAAAATAATTTTGACATCTTCTAAATACAAGCTAGCATTGGTAATGTTTTAATTTCAACAGCAATTATTAAATGTAAGTAAAAAAAATTAGTAGCAGTGGTCAGTTAAAGGACTATCCCATGAATAAATTTAACAGCATTCCATGGCTGAAAAAAATCAATAAATTAATATCAGATACACTTGACGTTGTACCAGCAGATGTGAATAAAACTTTTGAAAATATAAGGAATGTGATATTTCTGAGCTCCTTTATGCTTGCATTTTAGCTATTCCTCAAGCCCTGCTGCAGGATTATAAAAAGGTAAGCCTTCTATTAAAAAGTGTTTTGATTAAAAAAATTAACAACGATAAACAGTCTTGTATTTTGTTGTCATAATATCAATTTACACAATCTATCTTTCCTGGTGGCATGCAGTTTGCTTATGCTGTTAGTGGGATTAGTTCATAATGCATTAGATATTATTTCTGAATCGCAAGAATTGAAGGAAAATGTGATTTATTAGAATGAAGCAAAACTGTTTCCAAGACATGCTCCTAACATCGTTACTCTGTTCACCTGCTTCTGAGATATACTGCAGGCTTTTCACAGACTACTCATTACAAAGGTAGAAAAATATTCAAGTGTCCTTTTCTCAAAAGTCTTGCCACAGGCACAAAATGAGATGAGCAGTTTTGGGAAGAGGTCCCAAAGTGCCTTCTCAGCTGTTTGAAGCATTCAAACAGCAATCAGAAAATGACTGACTGAAAATTTATAGCAGTGTGTGAAATGTAAGCATTTCTGCCCAGGATTAACTCTACTGATTCCAAGTAGTTCGATGCAACTTTGAAAAGCAGGAATTAAACACACAATGGGAAAAAAGAATGCTGTTCATTTTGCTTTTTTTACATTGCATGCTTAAGAGGTTAGTCTTTAACCAAGGTATATGAAATAATCATAATTGTCTACCACTCCAGGTTTTAAAAACAGAATACTTAGCAGAATTCTCCACAGAGAAATGCTTAGCTTAATTAAAAGTGTGCAAGCTGTGACTGGTCCAAGTTTAACTGTAAGTCTTTTATACCTCAGTGATTTGGCTTAAACTGCATGAACACATCGGTGACTCCTCAAGTAGCACATTAACTCTGCCAATGGGAACATCAAAAAGCTGTGGGCTCTATCCCTACAAAGATGCTTGGATTTATGTTCCAGTACTGACACTGCAGTGCAGCATGAGGAAAAATGATGCATTTTTGGGGTGCACATCCCCTGGATCAGATGTTAAACTGGTATCCCATTTGCTTGCGATGGTGGTGGCTTAGGTAGATTTTAAATATATGACAATTATTTGATGAAAAGCAGTAGCTTACTCAAATTCTAGACAACAAAACCAATCATGTATAACAATTTTTCTTCAAATCATCTCGCACAACATCATTTATATTAAAAATAAACAATAAAGAGACAAGAAAAATCACACAGGCCCCATACATGTCAGCCTCCACTCCCACATTCATATTTCAAACATTATGAATCATTTTAAGTATTTTCAATTATATGGTCATTTTCTCATTTTTTGTTATGTTAAACAGCCCCTCACCTGTCAATTCTGGCAAGTATTCTTTCTGTAAGTAGATCATATTACTCTTGTAGCAAATCTTCCCCTACTCTATGGCTTTTGTATGCAATAATAGCTTCTGTTACTTTTGCCCTGGCCATACTTCCATTAGTGTGACAAACTCTCAGCTTGGGTCTTAACTGAAAATAGACTATAGCCCTTATGGGACTACCAACTGAAAAAAAGTAACTAAACTAAACTAAACTAAAGAAGTGTTCCGAACCCCATTCCAAACTAGTTCTTTCACTATTCTTTGAATCGTTTATTGTCTCAGAAAAAACATGGCCACCAAGACTTACTTCATGAGAGGAAAAAACAGCTGCTGTAATGTCTGAGTTTGGGGATACACAAACAAGTGCTCACACTACCAAAACATGCCACATTATACTCAAAACCACATTCAAAAGCGGCATCCATCATTTGACCCAAACCCATTTGTTCAATGTTTTTGAAACTGTCAGTGTTAACCTTATCATTACCAACGTCAAAAACATTTGAACCCATACCTTCACGTTCTGAACCCCACTCCAAACTAGTCGGTTCACTATTCTTTGAACTGTTTATTGTGCTATTAGTCCAAGTAGGTACTCATGTCTTCTATTCTGCAGCACTCCAGGGACAACTTAACTGGTCTTATTTTGGAGGAACATTCCTATTTTCAGGCTTGATTTACTTCTGTGCATAATGTACCTATTTTGGAGGTATGTTCTGCACATAGCTTCATAGGTATATAATAGGATAGCTGCCCGTGCAAGCTATTTTAAGCCTAGGTAGTTTTCCTTTTTGTGCTTGAAATAACCTATCCCATTTATAGAGTGGTCTTACCCATCCCATTGCCGATAATTATATATTACCCCAATGAAAATAACTGGGATCATACCATAGATAATTTGAGGGGAATGTGGTAAAGCATTTAAGAGTTGTTTCTGTCCATTAGTAGTAAAGTGGGCAATCCTGGGGTAATTTTTTCTGTTCTCCATCCATAGATCTAAGTTGCACTTGAATATAGGCAGAGATGAACTTTGTTTTATAGGCAGAGACAAACTTTGTTTTATGTGGATGGGGTGTCTGTTACAGAGCAGCCATATCTTCTACAAGCTATACCTGTCACTCCAAACTGTTCTGTTGATGTTGCAAAAGAGGTTTAGATCCCTAAATCATCATGATATACCTGTCTTTGGAGGTATGTCCCTCTTTTTGGGTTTGATTTACTCATGAACACGATATACCTATTTTTGGAGGTATGTCCCTGTTTTCAGTCCTGATTTACTCCTAGATATGATGCATCTATGTTTGGAGGTATTTCCCTAAATTCAGGCTTGATTTATCACTTCATGTAATTTTCTGAATCATCTATCATCACATGTGAAGTTTGCAGCTATCTAGTACACAGAAACCACATCACATGTCCAACATACTAGTGGTACCAGTAATTTAAAGAAACAGGACCCACATTTTACATCTGCCTTTTTCCTAAATAAAAATAAATGACTTTGTGTGGTAGAATGTTGCAATTCAGTTCATTGAAGTCTACAGATTTTACACTGTGTCTTTAATAATGTGCTTATATTTTTTCATCATTTTTGCCACTCTCTGTTTTATAAGCGTACACTGTCTCTTTAATAATATGATTATATTTTTCATCATTTTTGTCAATCTCTGTTTTATAAACATGTTTCTGAGTAGTGCCCGACACCCCTAATAGAAGCAGGAAGAGTTATGTATTTTCTTTTTGTATTCAAAATGTATGTCATTTAGACATCCTGGTTTTTGGTTAGATGTACCTACATTTCAAGGCCCTTTGTACTTACTTTCAACGTCTGCAGGTTGAGAGGTATGTTCCAGTATCATTAAAGAAATGCAGCCTCCAACAAGTTCATTGTATGGTTTGATTTCTCAAAATGGAAACTCGGTTGACCTGTCTATAAGCACTGCACAACAAGGCAAACATTTCTGCTTTTGCTTGCGGTTAGCAGCAAGTACTAATGGTTGTACTACATTTGTGGAAAGAGATTTTTTTCATTTGGGTTTTGATTGCCAATCTTGAGTCACAGTAAATGCAGAAAGACTTGCATTGTGACAGTGTTTTCTCCATTTATGTGACACTGTTGTATAAAACATTATTTGAGTTTTTACTTTTCTTTATTGTTGTGCAGCAATGGAGTTGCTACATATAAGTATATATAAGTACAAGGGGTGTGGGTGGCTTTCTCTTCATGTAGGACTTTCAGGAGAGATTATCCTCCCTGCAAAAAATACTATTTTAAGTGTTTTATTTCCTTTTTCATGTAACATTTTATACAATTAAAACAAAAATCAATGAAGCATAACACATAAAAATGTCATTTGATTTAACAACGTAGAAGAAATGGCAGCAATGCTTGTGGTTTCAGTTGATTCTAATAGTGCATACTGTTAAGCTTAAGTTCAAGCATAACACTAGTCAAGGTTGTTTTCCTTCCGGTATGTTCTTCTTGCTTGGTTTCCAGCAGTTAGTTTAACAACTGAATTAACTCTTATTTACTGTGAAAGCTCGGCGCCTATTTCTCTTCCATATTAAGAGTTTCTATTGTAGTTAATTAAATCTGCTATGTGGTTTAGTATGCAGTATTAAACAAGGCTTCTGGCTGGCTGGTTATGTGTGTGTGCGTGTGTGTGCGTGTGTGCGCGTGTGTGTGTGTGTGCGTGTGTGCATGTGTGTGTGTGTGTGTGTGTGTGTGTGTGTGTGTGTGTGTGTGTGTGTGTGTGTGTGTGTGTGTGTGTGTGCTGTAGCTTGACTATTCCTTCCCCATAGCTCATTAGAAAGAATCAGTCTGATCCTGCTGCTGGTACCCCCTCAGTGATGTAATTCTCTACAAAAGCCAAGATATGTCAGTTTAATTTAAAATATGAAAGTTGTTCCAGCTGTACACTCACACAATGTGCTGGGAGCAAATAAACTGAATTGGGTCTTTCAGAAGACTGCATGGATAATGAGGAATGAGTCTCAAATAACCTTCTTCCTGGGCGGATGGTGTCAGAGGTGGGTTGCTCTGTGGTAAATGTTTTGTTTTACAAACATAGAAGCTCATAGTGGTAGGGCTGTATGTAAAATGTATGCAGTGTGGCAGGTGTACTACAGAGTTTATGTGGGTGAGCATGTACCCCTGGTACATCATAACATTCCCAGACTACAAAACAGAAGGAAAACTAAACTGTCTCCCCATATTGTAGTAAATGGTCTGTACCCCCATAGCCTAACCACATGAATTGTACAAGTGTTGAAATCTACAGTCATTTGACTCATCTTTAATTATTTGCTTCAGTAAGTTCATTGTTCTCAGCAGTCTGAAGTCCATTTCAACATATTAAAACACTTAATTGTGTGAGTGGGTGCTGCATAATTACAAAATGAAGATTTTTTTTAATGGAAATTTCTTTAAACAAATTAAAGCAGTATCTATGTGTTGTTATGGCCCCCAGTTTTGCCAACATTGTGCTGCTTGTAAGGGAAACCAACAAATATATAATTATTTGAAACTGAGCAGTACCGGCACTTATAGGTGAAATATTTATGATCTGGTAGGGCACTCTTTAGTCTTCTTGATTTTATTGCTTTTCTGAATGCCACCATACTTTGTTTTAAGGTTATTCATTCACACAGATGCCAGCAAACAGAAGTTTCTTACCAGTGTAAGTAGAAAAGTCATAAACAGTAATACCTACTTGCATTATAACAGCAAGCACACTTGCACACTAAGAAGAAGGTTGTGAAGGCTTACTTCATCAGGTCCATCGGGCATCATACTGACAAGGCTGTTTTAGAAATGACTGCAAAGAATTGTGGGATAATTGTAAAGCTGGGGCTGTCTTTAGTGCTGATGTAACCTTTGTCCTCAGCAATATCTATGACTCCCCATTGCTAACAATGAAGGTTCTACCACTGACACTGCATTAGACAGAAGACCATAAAATACAGCCTTGATTCATCAGATATTAAAGATGTTATGCATATAATAAATAGAAAATGTTTTTAACCATGAAGACATTAGAATTGTGGTTTGGGTATGTCTTCTTTACTAATAAGACAAAGACTTATATTAAGGACAGGTTAGAATAGCTAAACTCTTTGACTATTAATGGTATGCTGAAGTTTTAGGGGGCTCATGCATGTCGACTTTCCACTCAATGTCATTTTTAAGTAATAATCCACCTTACTAAAGTCTGGTGAGGCAAAGAACTTACAGACCATGTGTTCATTTTAACTGTAGCTCAAATACAGCATTTACATTGTGAGTTGCACTTGATGCAATTTAACAAAATGTTCAACTTAAAAAACTGTCAGCCATATTTATCAGCCATAATGTGTTATAAAAAGAAGAAATTAGGATCCTTGAGATTCTATCTAGATCAGGCATTTCAAACCCCCAGCCCTTAAACCAGCATAATTCTGGATGAGGTCAGCTACTATACTACATTGCTAGCTTTAATGGCTACCCTTATTCTTCTTTTGAGGGCTCTGACCTTCGGATCAGCATGCTTGCCCTGATGTAACCCTCATGGCCATTTGACTTTGAGACCCCTGATCTATGAGGTGGTCAGCTCTGCATTCTTGCTCCACCCTAAAGTTACATCAAGTGGAAAGATTCCTCTTAGCATATAAAAAAAAATGCCTGTTTTCTTTTTTTTACAAAACGTTTTATGTGTACTGATTTCAGAACTGTATGTTTTATTTGGATGCTACATCTGAATTCTACATAACTTTAAATCACAATTTCGGTTGCAAGAAAATAAGCAAAGAGCATTTTCTGAAAAAAATCATAAAATTATTCAATTTTGAGAAAAGACATTCAGTAATTTCTTTTTTACTGAAGTTATCCTTGAAATAAGAAAAATTTCAGCTTTGATGAAGAGCATTCATCAAAGTTTCATTAAAACAGAAGTGATCAAAACCTGGTTTAACTGCAAGGAAATCAAATCAAAGACCTAGAATCCTTCTTATATGAAACAGAGGGGAGACTGAAGTAGCAAGAGTGATAAACGAATTTTCTCCTAAAAATACACATTACTAACTGAGATCTTAGAAGGTCTAGACAGCAGAAGCTGGAAGCATAACCTTAGAATATATGGTGTGCTAGAGAAAATGGCAGGAGATAATATGATCTCTTTCCTGACTAGATGGATACCAAAGTCCTTAACCTACAGGAAGGTTTCTGCTGTGGCACTAAGACAGCTCACAGATCCTTAGTTAAAAAGAACCCTAACCCCATGGATGTACTCCATTCTATTATTGTTAACTTTCTTTTTAGGTGATAAACTTGTACTGACTACAACATGAGGGGCATGAGCTGCCAAAACTGTCAACTTTACAGTTAAATGTGGTGATGAATTTTATTTTATTTCAATTTTGTTTTTTTTGTTTTTTGTCCCTGTTGACAAGGAAGACCATTTATGTGGTCAGTGCCCCCCACCCAGTTGATTAACTTATGTCTTAGGCTGGAGCCACCAACTTTAGGACACAGCTGGTGGAGCATTCAAACATCTTTGTCAAGTGGGAGAGGCATCCTGAATCCATGTCATTTTTTCCTAACTGCAGTGAGTATTTATATGCTCTATAATTCTCAAGGAGGACAGATGTGCATTGACATAAACACATTCCTATGTGCATTCTCTTCCATGGTATGTTGCTGCCTGCCTTCACTTCCATGTGTACATATTTGTGTGATAATAATGAGTTTTTCAGCCTCCATTATAGAGCTGAATTGTGGCACAAAACCAGCACTTCCTCCCTTTGACATAAATGGTTGTCTGTTGGCCACTCAGTGTAAACCTACACTTGGAATTTCATCTCCTCAGTTTATTACTCAATCTCAGGTCACCAGCATCACAGACAGTCATCCTACATCTAAGCCAATGGCCTATTTAAAACGGCCAAAAGGAAAGGTTGTTGACCACTGAGAAAAGCTTTTAAATAACAGAACATGGCAGTACATTTATTAATTCCTGACAGATGAAAGATTTTCCCCTAAATGAACAGAGTTTTTAATACTTTGGATGAGGTAATTTCTTCATTGAAAAATGACATTATTTTGGTAAAAGAACTGATTGACTAATAATACCCTTAAGGAGTATAGCCAGAAAACTTACTTCCATATACGTGTTCTGTTATTGCTGCTCTCCAACCCACCTGGTTAAAAATATGATATGTTACCCCCCTCCCAACACTTAAAAAAAAAACAAATGTTTACATCACTTTCCCTCAAAAGCTATATATATATATATATATATATATATATAGATAGATATAATCTATGTAACTCTTACAGGAGACATTAATTAGACAGTTGTGGACATAGTATGGCCTAAAAAAGCTATGGTTTCTCTAAGCAATGACTATAAAATTGTACTCATTAGAGTTTAAAGATTATGGCTACACCCTTGATTTTATTCTTCATCTAAAAGACTGTTAGATACTGTAGAGTAGAAAATGGCCACAGCCTCAAAAAAGTCTAAATCTTCTCAAATGCCTTCAAAAAGGAAGCCACAGCTTTTTAATTATCTGTACTTAGATGCATTAAATTGATTAAGCTTAAACAATTAAGGCTTTAGTAGTCTAATATGTTTATGATATAGTGTTTATCAGTATTCTCTGAATGAAGTGAAAACTGTTCAGAGGTTGAAGTAAATATATTCAAACACCAAGGTAAGTTTTTTTTTTTCATTTTTCTTACTTTTATTATAATTACATTATTTTTATTAATTCCTAGTTGTTAGGAAAATGTTGTTACATTTGCTCATTATATAGGTATTTTATTCATATTTTTTAAATATTCATGATATATGCTAATGTAATCTATAGTTTATTGCGGTTGTTTTAAATAACAGTTATTTCAAACTTCTCAATGAGCTGGCGTGCTTCTGACTAAATGTAAAACTACCTGGAGATTCACTTCACCACATTTGACCATGACCTTTTGGTTACCTTGGAGAAAGTCTATGTTAGGGTTAAGAGCAACCATTCACTAACTCATTTAATAATCACAAGATATAGTGGTTTGCTCTTTAAATATAAGTACTCAACAGTATTTCACTGTTAATGATCACAGAATACTCATTCTATTTACTCATTTCTCAAAATAGCTTCTGCAGTCAAGGCAAGCATGACAAAACTGAAATAAAATAATTTCAATTTCTGCATGCACATGCAGTTTAGAGGTTCTTATATGTTTAATTAGCAGCTGAATGAACTGGTGGTCTAAGAAGGTGAGATGATTTGATAATGACATGCAAAGTGGCATGTGAAGCACTAAGAATGTTTTAGCTGGGGGTTCTGTTGCAAGATTTAGGAAATTGATTGTGACATGCTGCTGGTGAGCTGACCTACCCCTCTTCATTTCTACAATTGCTTTTTCTATGCACAGATGAAGTTGGTATGGTTTTCCTGGTATACTGTTTTTAATATGGAGGAGATAAGGATACTTTCTTAATGAAAACAGAGAAGACAGAGAAATTATATGGAATAAGAGCAGTTTCTGTCAATATATAAAGAAAAATTATGTCTTAGATATAGTGTGGGATGATGTTTGTCCTGTTTTGCTTACAGAGTGTGTCGATCGTGACTTTCAGTTAGTGTGTTCTTATTCTGTGCCATCCGTTATGGGTTATTGGGAAATCATTGTCTGGATACCGAATAATAAATACAGGATGATATATTCTACGGCAACCTGGTTTGTTACTGCTCTTATATACAACTCACAAGAATCCAATCTTTTTTGTTTCCATGACAAGATTTTTCTGCAGAAGGATGGCGTAGCTATGGGCACTTCCTGTGCCAATAGCTACGCCAACTTGGTGATGGCAGAGTGGGAACATAGCTTCTTGTTTCAGAATAGTTTGTTTCAGGAGTCAGTACCATTCTATAGGCGTTTTGTGGATGATCTCTTCCTTGTGTGGAGTGGCTCTACAATACAATGAGTCCTTTTTTACACAGATCAACATGTCTGTCACCTTTCTGAAGTTTACTATGGATTGGTCGAAGACCACTATTCCTTTTTTAGATGTCTTTGTTGATAAATTACCCTGTGGGATAGTCAACATGGGTGTCTTTCGCAAGACCTGCTATAGGAATACACTGCTGCATCGTTCGAGCATGCATCCTGGCTATGTATACAAGAACATAGTGAAGGGACAATCAATGCGGATGTCTAGATATACACCCTTAGACAGTCATCTGGCAAGTGAATTAGGAGACCTTAGCAGCAAATTGAGGGAACATGGCTATGACCACTTAGATATCTCCAGAGGGATGGCGGGCATTGCAGATCTGAGGATAGACAGAGCGAAACCATATTTCTCAGATGGTGCTGTTGAAATATACGTGGGAGAGGCCAGTGATGGCTTGGATAGCCAAGAGGGCGGTTCAAATATGGACAATGGAATTGCATTTCCCATTTTTTACACCAGGGATGTAGGTACACTTAAAGATATTTTCTCTAAGCATTGGCACGTTTTATCAGTTGACCCAACTATTAAGAGCCTTACAGGTACTCGACCTAGATTCGTTTACCGGAATAAAAAGAACTTAAAGAGTTTGCTCTGCTACCCAAGGGTCCATAATGATCCACCTGCTTTGTTGGGTCCCTACATGACCACATGCGACAAATGCAATTTTTGTTCATATATAGAAACCGACCCTGTCTTCCGATATCCATATGGTTCGGTATTTACTACATCAGGACGAGGGCAATTGTATGTCCAGAGATGTAGTTTACCTAGCCTGCTGCACAGTCTGTCCAGCCTACTATGTAGGCAAGACCAATAGGACACTGAGGGATAGGATTCGTGAGCATGTATACCACACAAGGAGAGGTACTACACATAATGCACTATCCAAACATACTAATGACAAAGGTCAAGAGCATCGTTTAAGTTCAGGATCTTGGAACAGATCTCAAGGACATACAGGAGAGGGGACATTAACAATTATACAGAGACCAGGGAAATCCATTGGATTATTAAGTTTAGGGCAGATATCACCCCAGGTCTCAATGGAAGGGTTCCCCTGCGACCTTTGCTGAAATCAAGAAGGTTATTGTCCAAAAGATGTTAAGAGGCTATGAAGAGTTTTTTACTTTGTGGCCAGTAGGGTCTTTTTGAACCTTTATATGCATAGATGCTCTGTCAATGTTTTGATAGTTATGTTATTAAAAAAATTTTTTCCCTCCCCCCCCCCCCCCATCTGTCACACATACTTTTGATTCATTTATTCCAATAATGGATATGAATATGAATGGCTTTGTTTTGAAATGCCGTACTGTTTTATGATGGTGTATAGGAATTTTATATGACTTTTTTACATGATATTTTTAATGAGCCATGTACCTTTAAATAATGGACAGGATTTTGGCGCCATTTTGGCTTTTTAAACTGATGTTTACAGACAGTTTAGTTGTATAGGTCTGAAGAAGCTCATGCGAAAGCGCTCACCTCTTTTTATTAATAAACCTGCTTTTTACATACCTCGCCTGCACTTGGATTATTTACATCATTGGCTATTGGATTTAGGAGCTACTTGTGATTTAAATGAGACTGCAATCCTCCATTGTTTTGCTCAGCGGTGTTTGTTTTTAACTATTTAAATTTTATAACATAGTCTATCAAGCAAGCTGGCTGCCCATAATAACTGTTAACATTCAAGTATGACGTAATCAGGCAACTCAAACCCACCATTGTTACTCACCTTCAAATGTATCACCTCAGTTTCATTCTCCAACCACTTCCTACCACTAAAACCAACCAGTTACAAGATTACCCAAATAAAAACACACAATTACTTCACCAAAAGTTACTATCACTAAAATATGCTATAAGGCTAATCCCCTCTAACAAATATTTATATACTTTTCAGCCACACTGAGCCAAATCCAGGACCTTAGCTACCACATCGAAATATATAAACACCAACACAAGCTCATCACATCAACAAGGTAAATATAGCTCAAATGAATGCAGTCACTCTTCTCTATAAACAAGAAAATAATGAAGAATTTCTATTAATCCATAATGTAGAAATAGAATCATTGGTAAAAGTCAATACTCCTGCTCATTTTGGTGGTGTCATAATGTAATATTTTTATATAAGAGAGAGAAAAAGGGTTTTATCTAGTTATATGAGATATCATGGCAATTTAAGGGAAAAGAAATTAAATACAATCACAAAAACCTTGAAGTTTAAACTTTGAGAGGATAAAGAGCTATTGAGGGGAAATTAGCAAGTGATGCAACTAATAACAGCTATTGCAAATATCTAAATAAAACCACTAAATCAAAGAATAATGAATGTATTTTAATAAATACTACATTAGTTAATGAAGTAGTAATAATTATTAATGAATTCAAGACATGCTTCACTTTACCCAGTAATAACATCACAACGGATGGTTTGTTACTCTGCATTCATTTAGTTTCCCATACATATGGGCAAATTTTATTTCCATGCTAATCTGGCAAAAAAAAACAAGAGAACAATTTTGATTAGATGAGAAATCATCCTATCTATTCAGATAAATAAATGAAAAGATATTGTTGTTCAAATATTGAGGACCATGTTCAACAAACTTTTACACTGTGGTACAGTCTCTCGAAAAAGAAATAATGTATCACAACATTTAGGTAGAACACAGAAACTCATATAGTGGTCAACATATTTTAATGATGACTACGTTATGACAGATGATGTTTAATAATTTTGATTCTGATATAATTTAAATGACATTACAGTTGATGAGTATAAATTAGTTTTAACTTCATAGAATATATCTCACAGTGAGAAATGGGATTTAAATACACAATGAAAGGGCCTGAGTCGAGAGATAATAAAATCAGAAAGCAAAAGAGAATAATATTACTGGAATGGAATTCTTCCTCAAGTCTTGGTGAGTACCTTCATGAGATGGACTCTGGTTTTACAAAATCTCACCAAGATGACACTGATATATATATACTATATTTTATATAGCATATTATCATGGACAAAAAATAGGTTAGAAAATAAAAAAGCTTGATGCATAAGTCCCAGGATAAAAAAGTGCCAAATCCCCATAAGCATACCTGTGCCAGGAGTGGAAAAAAATAACAATATAGAATCCTCAAGACACAGAAACATTCCTACAATGAGGTTAGGACAAGCTCAGGGTGAGGTTGCTCCCCTCTTGTAGAAAGAAGTGATAATTCACAAGAACCACAAAATCTGACAGGCCAAAAAAGAGCCATAAAGATGATAGAGTGGACTAGTGAAAATAAGAAATAAATTATGTTTTGTTACAATTATACAAGAAGCCCAGAATTTCTGGAGAGAAGACATTCAAAAAGATTAAGAGATAAATTATAGGAAAGAAAAATACTTGCACAAGAAAAACTGTCAAAAGCTTCAAATGCTAATTTGTGTTTATTAATACAACAGATTCATGAAAAACATTATATACACCTAGAAACATTGGGCCATTTGAGAAAAGACGCGATTGATGAAGTACAAAAATAAAAAGAACAAAACCTAGAGATTTTTGAAAGGTATAAAAATGAAGCATGGACATGCCAAAGAAAGAAAGATCTGATATGGTGTAATATTTAGGAGAAAGCCAAAATAAGCAATACAAAAAGAGCAGCTCCAAAGATATTTGATCAAAAATACAGGCAAAGGCACCCAGACATTGAAAAATTCACAATACAAAAATAAGATCCCAATGGGAGAATGTAGAATGGAATATTAGTAAAGAAGAAGTTAAACAAGTAGAAGCTGAAGTTATGGAATATCTGCAAAGTCACAGATTCAGCATAGAAACCCTAACACAGATTATGCACAGCATGATGGGACAATGAGGCTCCAAAGTAAGAAGAAACAGGTGGAATGGGAAGCACATGATCAGTTGACACATGAAGATATGCTGGAGCATTCAGCAGGAAACCAGAACAAAAGTTTAGTTGGAGTTGGACACAGCAAAGGAAGGAACAGGAAATGGCGGCAATTTTAACACAGTCAGTGCTGTGGAGTGATAGGCCTGGGAGTTCCCATGTGAAACAGCAATGATTGACTCATGATGCAGGTGAAGAGAATATGTCACAGTAAGATGTTCTGGAACTTTCTATAGTATGCCCACAGGAAATGGAGAATAAAGAATGCGCCTTCAGTTTAGAAGAAAAAGATTTAAGGGAAGAGCTGCTTGATTTAATAAACTATAACTGTATTACAAATAAAAGAAAAACAACAGAAAACAAAATAGCAAGCAATAAGGTGAGCGGATAACATCCAACAAAAACGTAAAGTCTGCTGAGGTAAAAGAATGCCTGGCTTTTCGTGCCACAACACTACTGTTATTCCTATGTCATGCAATTTTGTGTAAGGTACGCTCCCTCAGAGTGGTTCCATATCTGTTGTAGATAGCATATATGCTGTGGGAGTTATACTTGTATTAGAACATTTCCTTGTTTTGCGACAAGCTCCTTTTATTTAATGCTATACCAGTCTACATGTATAGCATTTATAGTAGTATAATCTGAACAACTAGCTCACAAGGGTATAAGATGTAAACATTGTGTTTTATGTAGCATTCTAGTCTAACATTATTTCTTATGGTAGTTTCCTGTGAAAGCATATATACAGCTGCATGATTGATAGATTTTTACGGTGTTTGATTTACTAAGCCATTTCAAACAGGGATTTGGATAGTGTGTGCATTTAGCATGACTAGTGGAATTTCTATTATGTTTATACATTGGATGCTAATATATTTATAAATGTAGAGGTTCAGGAGTGCTTATTCACAGCTGTACTCTATAGTAAATGTAACTTCTGTTAACATATGAATGGTGGTACTGCTGCTGTTTCTTATGTTTTAAACATAGTAGCTTATATCTTTGGGTCTACAGCTGTATTGGCTAAAAATATTGTAATTGTATATTGACTATAACTCTGTTTTTCTAGCTGTGCTTCTCCAGGCTACTTTCCTGTTCTCCTTCAGTCCTTCTATAGTTACTACTATCTGCAGTTTACTGCTTAACCTAACCGTCTCCTTCTCTCCTTTCTTTAGTAATAGGTCCTAAGTGTACCCTGCCTAAATCATTGTCAGACCCAAGCTGGATGGTTCAACTCCAAGTCCTTCATTTCTAGTGCATCCTGTTGTTGGCACAAGTGGTGTCCTGACTCTGTGCTGTATGTCTTTATCTTTAAATACATGGACCTGTTATATCTGTCTATCTAGCTTTAGACAAGAAAGGCTGTTATTGCACATCACAGGGAAGTACAACTTTCCCATCCCTACTGCAACCCCTCCCGTGGTCATTTCTACTCTTTGTTCCTTGACCTTGGCATGTCCCTAGTAAGCCTTGTTTTCATACCATATTTATGCTCTACCTACTCTTTCCCCCATTCCTTTACTCCTATTACATCCCACTCTAGTGTGTCTTAATCTGCTCTCCAAATTTATTTGCCTTTTGCTATACAGCTCACACTAATTGTTGTGTCTTTCTGTTTCCCTCCTAGTAAACTGGTTATTGCCCCTCTTATCAGTCTGTTCCTTCCAAATAAAACCTATGATTTCCCCCTCTTAATCTGATCTGTGGAATGCACTCTCTGCCTAACCCTCAGCCGAATTGCTTTTGTTCCCTTCCTGTTCATTTACTTTGCCCTGTAAACGGCTGTTCTCATTTACTGCTTGCAGTTATTTTTTCTTCTGAAAAGAAAGCTTCCTAAACAAAAGTGATCTCTTTGACTTTCTCACTCACCTTTCTGAATGTCTTTTGTGGAAACCTTTCTCCAGAGGACTGCCCTGCTCCATTCCCCCTCACTTCAATCGGGCTCACTCTGCTCCCCTACCCTACTTCCATTTCCACCTACCCCCACTTTCCTTAAACCTATAGTTCCATATACCACTCCTCTTTGACTCATCAACCAATCAACCACACCATACCTATACACACGTCTCCAAATTATCAACCAATCAGCCACATAATAACCACACCCATTTATTAACTCATGCCAACCAATAGTATTTCACAGTACACTTTACCTTTACATACCTCATTAATATTCATTTCCTTCATTCATATATCTAATACACATTGTCCCACAAAATGACCAATGCCACTTTATCTATACTATCCCATACCACCACATTTCAAAATATATACCTCACATTACCCACAATAGCTCCCACTCAGAATACATCCCTAGAACCCAAGTGCACTAGCTTCTCAAATATCTCATCTTCCCTTTGTAATTGTAACAGTTTATGTACTGCTAGATTTAAACTCTTTACAAACAGTATTAACTTCAAAATAACACTCCCTACTGCAGCTGACTCTCCCTGTAAAACCTACTACTTTAAACACCTTAGAAATCTTCTACTGATATTGTTTCAAGCCAATGACATTCATCTAAATCCTGGCCCTTCCCTTTCAACAACAAGGCAATGAATGAGGGCAAAATCATTCACACTGCCTACCTTGACCTGGCCAAGGCATTTCACACAATACCCCACTCGGGCTTTGTTGACAAACTGAAGAGGTTAGGTACAAACCCATAAGTTGCCTGGTGGATAACCAACTGGCTCACAGATAGGACCCAGGAAGTCAAAACTGGGGAGTCCAGCTCTACAAAGAGGTCAGTCATAAGTGGAGTCTCTCAGGGATCATTCATTGGACCTCTCCTTCTTTGGAATTTACTTCTCAGAAGTCAAAGCCAATGTCAGTGGTCTCTGGCTGACTAAATTTGCAGATGATTGCAGATGACGCCCAATGTTCTCCAAGAGGGGCTGACACAGACAAACAACTGGTGTCAGAGCCATGGACTAAAACTAAATGCCAAAAATGCATAATGGTATCCTTTGGGAAGTCATCCATCCCTGGTAACTATCATATTGACAACACACCCATTAGAGGTAACCCAGTAGTCAGGGGACACACATAGATAATAATCTAGACTTTGATCATCACATGTCTACACTGGTGTGGAAATCATTCTATGTTGCGCAACTTATAAACAAAGATATGGTATCTAAGTTCGAGGAAGTAATTGTTCCACTGTATTCGGCATTCATCAGACCTATCATTGAGTACAATGTCCCCTTTGGTATATACCTAACCAGGCATATCCAACAACTGGAATGTCAACAGAGTTCCTCACTAAAAGAATACAGGGCATAAGTAATATGTCCTGTGCAGACCACCTCAAGGCCCCATCCCTGTATTCTGCCTCCTACAGGCTTTTGAGGGGAAATCTATGTCTGGCATACAGGGCATTGTCAGACCCTACTCTGATGGAACTCCTGCATAGCCACAAAATAAACAGTACCAGAATTACCCATTCTAAACACTTAAACCTTGCCTGTGATATAAATAGGACCTGCTGGAGAGATAGGTATGTATCCCAGAGACTACCTCGTCTATGGAACAGGATCCCCATCCATGTGAAGCAGAGTTCCTCCCTAACCCAATTCAAGTGCAACTTGAACAATTGGATGGGGAACAGGAAGTTCATCCTTGGTTTGGCACCTATGTCGCTGATGCAAACAGGTAACCTGTAAATGGTTCATCTCCCAGGCCCATGCTTACACTTATCAAGGGCATCAGAACTTGTCAGAGATTTGAGATGCATGGCTAGGCTTAAAAAGGCCCTTGTGGTCATTAGCCTACTAAACACCTAATAAATAATAACCCCTCCACTTTCTCTAGCTCAACTAACAACACTCGAAACCTGTTTATTACAACTATCAACATATGTTGCATCTGCAATAAGATAACAGAATTTCCAGCCTGGCTCTCTCAATACTCACCAGATATTATAGGTGTTACTTAAACATGGCTAAAGCCACAAATATCAGATATTAAAATTATCCCACCTAGGTATAATATCCTTTGTCATGACAGATCAAATAAGAAAGGCAGTGGTGTAGCCTTGATCTTCCACAATTCCTTAACCATTGCTTCTTATCCTAAACCTGTCCCAACTTTTGGAAACATTGAATTCCTTTTAGCATCATTGCAAATAAATAAGACTAAACAACTATTTATAGCAGTAATCTTTATTCCCCCCAGCCACAATATACCCATGCTCGGACTTCTTATCCTGGACAACCCATAATATAAATCAAGAAACTATCATAAATGGCGATGCCAATATTAATTGGCAAAACCTAACATCAGACACTGCTAAGAATAGTATTAATCTATATAAATACACCCAACCTGCTACAAACCTTGCTAGAATGCAAAACAATTAACCACAATCCACATTGGAATGGATCCTGGTATCAGATGCTCATAAATATTCTAATACTGGTACCCTCCCAAACATTCTGAGTGACTACTCACCTGCATATACCTATAGAAGCCATACAGAAATTTTCAAACCCCACACTTATAGAACATGAAGAAACTTAACCAATTTCTCCCAAACAACACTAATAAAGTCTCTTAAGGCCCAAAATTGGAACCTACTTAAAATACTACCCCTAGAAGAAGCTGTAAACTACTTTAATATAGTCTTTCTGGATATCCTAAAAACTCTAGCCCCCATAAGGTATAAAAGAACAAAATTCAATCACACCCCATGGTTTACAAAACATACCAAACAAATTCTAATTTTTAGGGACCAGGCCTAGAAGGAATGATGTAAAAACAAAAATCTAGAAAATAAAACTACCTTTAAACAAATTTGAAATACAGCAAAAAAACTAATAAAAAGTGCCAAAAAACATACTTTATACAACAACTATCCAACCAAAAAAAAAAAACCCAAAAATTCTTGAAATCTGTCTATACAATCCTTAACCCAGGAACCATACAAACTCCATCACCTTTCCCTAACAAAAACCCAAAACAAATAGCTCAAATTTTCAATTCTCACTTCATCGATAGCATTCTAAAACTTGTAAAAGAGGCACCACCAGCAACAAACAGCTGTTCTAATAACAAGGATACTACCTCTAATCGCTATCAGGATAAACCTAGCTAGGATACCCCACTCAATAAAGATAACCCTGCCACTCAACCAAAAATGCTACAGTTCTCACTACAACCAGTGCCAACCTCTCAAATTTTTAAACGTCTATCTAAACTACGACCATGCTCCAACTCCGCAGATAACCTCCCCTCTAAATATTTGAAACTGAGAGCAAGAACTATAACATACCCTATCAGCATTCTAATTAACCAGTCTATCCCTAAATCCACTGCCCCACAAATCTGGAAAAAAATCCATAATTACTCCATTACATAAAGGAGGCATTACTAATGATTTAACTAACTATAAACCAGTCTCCGTTCTCTCACTTTTATCCAAAAGTTTGGAAAAGTGTATTCACACCCAACTTATAAAACACCTTACTGATAACAATCTCTTCATCCTTACTCAACATGGTTTTCAACCTACACATAGTACAGCCACAGCCTTACTCTCCTTTACTGACTCTCCTTTACTGTGACTAGAGCTTTGGATGCAGGTCTTTTAACAACAGTACTTCTAATAGACCTATCCAAAGCTTCTGACACAGTGTCACATATTAAATTAATACAACAACTGGCAACACTAGGCATGCTTCAAACAAACCCTAACCTGGTTTACCAATTATCTGGACAATAGACAACAATCTATAAAATGTCCAAACAATCAGTCTGACTTCCTGGTAAATAAAATAGGAGTCCCCCAAGGCTCAATTCTCATTCCCTTACTTTTTAACGTATTCATAAATAATCTCCACACAGTCTCCCTTCAGACCTCACTTAACCAATATGGTGATGATTCTACCATCATATCCTCTTCCAGTAATTTCCAAGACCTCATAAAACTAACACAAAATGCTTTTTCAGCAATAGAAGCATGGCTACATGAAGCACAATTACTTCTAAACCCCAAAAAGCTACTGATATATTCATCCAAACCTCCCCCACAAGATTTCAGAATTTTTTCCCAAAACAATGCTGAAATAGAAATAGTGCATACTGCAGAATTACTAGGCATTACTATAGATGACAAACTCTGCTTTGAACAACATATACTCAATAAAAAAAAAAAAAAAAAAAAAAACATTTTAAATTAGGAAAGCTCTGCAGACACAAATCATATATAGATACTCCCACCAGAATAAACACACACCATTGTCATTACCAATAATTGTCACATTACAATGGCTCAGTTTCCCCCATTACCTTGCAATACACTCAGCTTCCCACTGCTCACAAACTAATATATAACCTTCATAACTGCCCCACACTCTTACATATCATCCAGTCCTATATCCCCTCTAGGAAACTTTGATCGTCAAACAAACAACTTTTACTTGTGTCCAAACCCAGTTAGAGAGCAGGAAAAAGTTTATATTCATTCTCCATAGAAAAGTTATGGAATAACCTACCCAGCACTATTACTTTACTGGATTCATTAAAAACCTTCAAATATAACTTAAGACATCACTTTCTTGAAAATCAAACTTGCCTATGTGGTCCAAATCTAATTTCACCTTAGAATTAATCCTAGGCCTCTGTTGTATAACTGTACTTTATTCTTAACTAGCAACCTTAACCAGCTAACCTTCATTAATCCACAATGATTTTATAATAATAAAAATAACCTTGTGCTTAGCCTCTGTCCTATTATAATATAAACATTAACAGAATGCCACTGAGTGATCATCCATTGCCCACTTTTAACCTGACTGTATAATTTTACTTATTTTGATTATTACTACTACAAAAACTGTATAAAAATCATACTGTTAAAATGTAAATTGTACCTGTTATATGTATATTTTTAATTATTTAGCTTATTATTACTACTACTGAATATGGATACAAATCATACTGTTAAAATGTAAACTGTACCTATCTGTTATATGTTTTTTTACTGTAAATGGAGCTTTTCTCCCCAAGCCTCCACTGAAAATGGGTTTTTGACCTAGTGGACTTCCTGGTCAATAAATAAATAAATAAATATTAAGATCAATGAAAAAATAGATTACAGAAAGTCAATAAGACCAAATATTTAAAGGTATGATAAAACAAATGTGCACAGTAATCAAGACTATTAACAGAAATTAATGTGATATAACAGAAGTAAATAGGATATATTACTGTACAGCTAAATTAATTACAGATACATTCTTACCACAAACATGCAGGGCAGCAACAGAAAGGAAGAATGTCATCATGGAAGTATTGAATAGAGAAAACTATAAAGCAGTTAAGACAAGAAGTGTCACTGTTAGGAGAGCATAAAAGAAGGCACAGATCAGCAAAATACTTAGAAAGATAGATGTGATAAAAGCAACATGTGGTATTAGAACAGAACATGATCTATCTCACACTATTGCAAATAATAAATGCAAATAATAAACTAAATATATCAACACATGCAGAAAAACTTAGACTATATGCAGATAAATACAAAGGAAAAGTACAAAATAAGCAATTCATTTATGACTCAAAATTTTTATAGAGCACTGGGAGACAAAGCAAAAGGAATACAAATGCCACCAAAACATAGATAGAAGAAGTAAAAGAAACAGTAAGAAGTTCAAATGTACAGGTTATGAAACAGGATGAAGTAATTGCCAGATAAATTGAAACAAAATTAAGAAAAACTCCTTTACATGAAGAAAAATTAGACCTGAGTAAGAACTATATATATGTGCACCCCAAACAGACACCAACCTGGTTAACAGGAAAAGTGATCCTCCTTAAGGGTGAACCTGCAAGCTATCCTAAAAACTATAAACCAATAACTTGTCTTCTGTTGATGTAGATACTATATACTGGAATTGATGCTGACAGAGTTTATAATCATTTAGAAGAAAACGCAAGCAACTTCCACCCCCAACACAACCCAAATGACACATAGCCCACAGACTCAGTGTGCCAATAAACCACAGCCCATAAGGCAAACCAATGTACCCAACACACAACTAGTCATAGTGACTCTATAGTGAGGCACACTGATGTCCCATTCACCAGGCTAAACAAGGAGAAGGTTATTGTCAGCTGCCTGTTGGGTGCCAGGATCTGCCACATAACCCACGCACTCAGGCCACCCCACAACAAGTACAAATATGACTCTGTCATTGTCCATGTTGATGTGAATGACCTGAGACATGCCTCCCTGGACTACATGAAAAGAGACATGTAAGAGCTCTCCGATCTTCTAGCCCAGGCAGGTATGAACCTAGCCCTGAGTAGCATCCTGCCATCGCCCAGAATGATACCGCAGTACAAGGACAAAATGATTGACTTCAACAATTGGCTAAGCTTCTGGTGTCATTCTAAGGGGATCCAGTATCTCTCTGCCTAGGACGACATTGTCGACAGACCACGATGCTTTGCCAGAGATAGCCTGCACCTGTCACCCCTGGGATTCCGGATACTAGCTAAGGCTCTAGCCGCACCTATAGTGCCTTTTTTAGACAAGGTTCAAATGACAAATTCACCACCGTAACAGGAACAGGCAAGCAAAAACTGAGGGTAATGCTACTCAATGCTAGAAGTCTAAATCTCAAAATGCACTCACTCGAGGCACTCCTTAAAATGGAGATCATTGATATTTGCTCAGTGACTGAGTCCTGGTTGAAGGGTCTAGAGAGCACCCCTGAATTACCAGGCTATAACTCATGCCACACTTTTCGGCCATCTAACCTGGACCAGAACACCAAAGGTGGAGGTGTGTCCATATTCATTAAGGATATCCACACCTCCAGGCTAGTTGCACAGCATAATGCATCCGAGGTTATCCAAGTGCAACTAACACTGGGCAAAACTGCAATCCAAATTGTATCTTGCTACAGATCCCCCACCATGTCCCAGGATTCCCACTCTTCTTTTCTTGGTATACTGGAAAATATTAGGGTTCAACCAAACACCCTAATAATGGGTGATTTCCCACCTTTAACTGGGAAAACTACTCGTACCAACTCCAACGCTCAACGCTTTCTGGAATTCATAAATTCCAATGCCCTGGATCAACTTATCCACACCTCCACCAGGGGCAACAATATCCTAGACCTAGTCATTACCAACATGAGTGACTGGTGTTTCACACCTGAAAGCAACTCCTCATTGGTCATATCTGACCATAAGCTAATCACCCTAGATATCCGCATCCCACCTCCACCCAACATTAAGGAAACCACGGTAAAAAATTTCTCCAAAGCCAACTTCATGCTTCTTAAGACAGAAGTGGTGAACTTCATGACACCCATGCAGATGGACAATACAGTTACGACTGCTGAATCCTACACAAATGCACTCTATAAGCACTTACACGAGTGCATGGATCACGCTATCCCAAACAGAACCAAGATGCTATCCTCCAAAAACAGGAAGCCAATCTGGTGGTCCTCTGCCATAAACAAACTCTGCAACAGAAGGAAGAAACTGTTGCAAAAGAGAGTAAAATCCCATGAGTGGAGGAGCTGCCTAGTCAGCCTCAGTAAGATGCTGAGATCCCAATTAAGATCCTCCAAAGCTCGCTATGAAAACAAAATTGCCACTGATTCTACAGGCAACCACAAAGCATTCTATAGCTATTTCAAGAATCTCAATAGCAACACCCAGATCTGCTCTGAGTTACAGCACAATGGCATGAAAATTACAGAACCATCTGATATTGTCTACATCCTGGCAGATAGGTTTAGGTCTAACTTTTCCCCCCTCTCAACCCCTAAATGGCCCATATATATACAGGAAGAATGCATAGTCCCTGTAATTACATCTATGCAGGTAAAAGCTGCACTTTCTAAAACCAAAAACACCGCATCCATGGGACCAGACAATATTCCAGGCTGCGTTTTACACAAACTTCAGAACGAACTGGCTCCCCACCTAAACACCATGTTCAATCATAGTCTCACATCAGACTTTTTGCCCACTGAATGGCACACAGTAACATTTATCCCACTTCACAAAGGGGGAGCCACCACTGATCCTGGGAACTATCACCCTATTAACCTGATGAGCCTGGTCTGCAACGCATGGAACATATCATAATGGAACTCATAAACAAAGACATTGGTAACCTCCAAACTCTGGACACCACCCAGTTCAGGTTTGTGAAAGGCAGATCATTCCTTCTAAACCTGATTGACTTCTTTGAGGCAGCCAACAAAGCCGCAGATGAGGGTAAGGTGGTTCACACAGCCTATCTTGACCTCGCCAAGACTTTCAACACCATCCCCCATTCTGGAATTATAGCTAAACTCACTAAACTAGGTATAAATCCCTACGTCACAAGAAGGGTTGCCAACGGGCTCACTGACAGAACTCACTCTGTAAAAGCTGCAGACTCCAAATCTGACTTCAAACCAGTGACAAGTGAAGTATCACAGGGTTAAGTCCTGGGACCTTTACTGTTAGGTATCTACTTCTCTGAAGTACAGGCTAACACAGAAGGCCTCTGGCTAATGAAGTTCACAGATGACTGCAAACTAGGAGCCATAGTCGAGTCCCCAAATGATGTGGACATTCTACAGAAGGGCCTCACTGAGACAGATGCCTGTTGTTAGAAGCATGGCCTCAAGCTCAATGCCAGAAAGTGCACTGTCATCCCCTTTGGTAAAAACTCTGTACCCATGAACTACCACATAAACAGCAGTCTACTTAATGCCAAATGTGTGATAAGAGACCTTGGGACCCAGATCGGATGATCACATCACCACAGTAGTCAGGAAATCCTTCTATGTGGCACACCTTATCACAAAAGGGCTCTCATCCAGGAAAAAAGAAGTCATTGTTTCCCCTCTACTCGGAACTCATTAGACCCATTATAGAGTACAATGCCCCCTTTTGGAATGTACCTCACAAGACATCTGCAGCAGCTGGAAAGGTCACAGAAGTACCTCACAAAGAGGATTACTGGCCTCAAGCAGATGCCCTACACTGACCATCTCAAAAAACCCCAGCTTTACTCTGTAGCATATCACCTACTTTGAGGAGATCTCTGCCTAACATATAAAGCTATGTTAAACCCAGAGCTGTTGGACATGCTACACCTAAATTAATCCCAATCCCTCCAAGCTACACACTCTAGGGACCTAAACCTTGTCACCACAATAAACAGGACATGCTGGAGGGATAGATTCCTGTCCCAGAGAATTCCTATACTCTGGAACAAGCTACCCATCGATGTCAAGCAAAGTTCCTCTTTAGCACTCTTCAAGAAAAATCTTGATGAGTGGATGGGAAATAGGAAATACACTCCGGGGATCACTTCTGTGGCTCTGCTCGACAGCCGCACAGGAAATTAACTTTCTTGGGTGCAGTGTTTCTATGCACCAAACCCTCTCTATCTTACTTTGATTTTCTCTTTTCCTCAACTATTACTCTGAACAGGCATCAATCAAACCATAATTGCCCAGCAAACCACATCAACCTTGTTGGCTAGGCTTACTTAGGCCTTTGGGCCAATAGCCTAGTACGTACCTTATGAACCTATGTCAGTAGAACAAAAAGATAACCAAAGAAGGTCATATGAAATAAAGGATCATTTGTTGTTAAAGTCATAATGGAGAATTGTAAAAAGGAGAAGAATCTAGGTAAGGTATGGATAGACTACAAAAAAGCATTTGACAGCATCCAACATACATGGATATAAGAGTGCATACAGATGTATAACACTCACCCTATGTTGATCAATTACATTACAGTAACAAGGAAATAGTGGCAAACCACTTTGCAGCTAAGCCATGATAAAGGACAAATTATTATCCTAAGGATAAAAATTCAAAGGGGGATATTCCAAGGGGACTCTTTGTCACCGCTGCTCTTTTGTCCTGCCCTTAACCCATTAGTCTGTCTGCTTAACAGATTAGGTCATTGTTACACTTTGGCTCCCAGACAACAACAATCTGTTATGAGTTCTTGTCTTCTTTTGATGAATGATTTAAAACTGTATAGTTCATCAGATCAGCAGCTGAAAGTATAGCTGGAAGTGGTCAAAATTTTCTCAGATGATACTGGAAATGCCATTTGGTCTTGATAATGAACAAAAGCAACATTTATAGCAGGAAAGCTACAGCACCAAGAAAATATCAGTCTGGGACAGGAATGTGATATAAATGAACTAGAGCAGGAGGGAATGTATAAATATTTAGAAACTGATGAAGGATCGACAGTAACATATGAACAAATGTGAAAAAACTCAGTAACACATATTTTAGAAGACTAAAATTAATACTGAATTCAGCCCTAATATAGGAACAAAGTCCAAATTATAAACCGATTTGCTCTTCTTGTTCTTACAGTTTTGGGGTGATTGCCTCCAAAAGGTATTGGATCAGTTGGACAGGAAAACAAGAAAAATCTTTCATCCTATGACTGCAGATCTATGCATGTAATCAATTTTGAGGAGGCCCATACCTCTTTCAGAACAAGGAATTTATAATCTTGGTATACATTGATTTTGAACATGTGGTACTTTAAATCACCTCCCTTCAGTGCCCTTCTTCCAGTGTTTCTATGCACCAAACCCTCTCTATCTTACTTTGATTTTCTCTTTTCTTCAACTATTACTCTGAACAGGCATCAGTCAAACCATAATTGCCCAGCAAACCACATCAAGACTGAGGTTTACCCTAATAAGGATGCTAATAAGGAGTGCGAGAGAGCAACATATTAATAATGTATGTTATTTACTGTCATGTCTAGCATAGCTATCGAATTCCTCTCTAATAAATAGGGCAGGGTCTTCTGTAAAAAGGATTCATTCCCACTAGAACTATCAAGTTTCCCGGTAATTTTCATTACACTGGAAGACATAACCTTTTCTTGAGCTCTCATACTTCTTGTCTTTTCTACACTATATACCCATTGCAACAGTCCCCCAATTTACCTCCCTTACCATACTTTACCTTACTTGTTCTTTGCTGCAGTATTAATCTGTCTGTCTGTCTTCTTCTATAATGTCAAATGCATTCACTGTCTGTAACATGTAAATAGTGACCTTTCTCTTACTGAAACATAACAAAAATTATAAACTGCAGTACTTAATATCTCTTTAGACAAGAGTTCCTACTAACTACACCTGCACCTGGTTAACCCCCTGCTTTAAAACACTTTCTGCTAACCCCCATATAATTACTATGACTCTGTAATATTGTACCTTCTGCTATCACTTGTTACCTTGCTCTTTCTCTTAACAGCTTTTCCAGTAACATCACATGTTTACTCTTTTCTACCATGTAAGACTTCTTACCTTGCTCACTTCTAAGTCTGCAGATAGTTATTTTTCTCCTTCTGTACTTCTTTGCCATTTCAGCTGGTGCAACATGGACTTATTCCACTCCCCCACTCTCCCCCCAAATCTCACCCACCCTCTATATCCCTAATTTTATACCTACAAAAATTCTCTTCTTCCTGTGCATAACTCCTCCTCTTCCTATCCAAGCTATCCCTCATCTGTCACTAATATCCACTACTCAAATCATGCTATCTATATTTCCACCCTAGAGGCTCCACATATCTAGTTATACCTCTCTTCCACAGCACTCCTCAGCCTCCATCTTATTTGTTTACAGCCAGTATTGCTTCCTATTACATTCCTTCTCTTCAGCATTTTTCCCTTTATATATCTCTACAGCTGTCTTCTTCCCTCTCCTCTCAGCCTTCTCTCTATTCCACATTCTTAGCATCCCATATTCTGCATACCTATTCAAATTCCTACCTACTTTGGGTTATTTCCTTCTATAGTGTAATTATATCTAAATATACCATCTATTCTCCATCATAGTCTTCAACTAGCTTACTGACTTACTGACAGAACCCACACTGTGAAAGTAGCCGACTCCAAATCCAGCTCCAGACAAGTGACAAATGGAGTACCTCAGGGTTCAGTCCTGGGACCTCTTTTGTTTGGCATCTACTTGTCTGAAGTACAGGCCAACACTAAGGGACTCTGGCTACTAAAGTTCACAGATGACTGTAAACTGGGAGCCATTATTGAATCTCCAAATTATGTGGATATTCTACAAAAGGGCAATACAGAGACAGGTGCTTGGTGCCAGATCCATGGGCTCAAGCTCAATGCCAAGAAATGTATAGTTATCCCCATTGAGAAAAACATGTACCTATGAATTACCACATAGGTGGCAGTACACTAAACAATGAAAGTGTGATAAGAAATTTAGGGACTGTTAAATAAAATCAAGAATTCAATACACAGGAGGTTCAGGTTCAAAAGTTTACTAGTGTACACCAGGAGGCAAAAAACGTACAAGTACAGAATTTTGTCTAACATGAAACAGGAAGTACACAGACTTTATAGTCTTTACATTCAAGTTGTGCCCACCTTACTGACATGGTATGTCACAGGGCATCTACATCACTTTAGCTTACAGTCCTCTATTCATAAAAACTGCTGATGCTGCATATTTTAAAAAAGTTTTCCTCTGGTAACAATACGGCCTTGCTATCCACCTGTTCAGACATAATGTCTTTCTGTAAAGTTACTTCTTCAAGGTTTCACATCAGTTCGAATACAATAGCAGATTCAGTCTTCTAATACACATATTTGTTCACTGTAACACTTTTCCACCAGCTGCATGCTATCTTAGTAACACATATACAAGGCCAAATCATCCCAGCAGGAAAGAGCAGAAGATTTCATTATTTCACATATTTAATTTCCTGACCCAGCAGATAATCACTTGTGAAAAGCATAAACATTAAAACTTGCTAAGCTAGCAACTGCCAGGGTCGGAGGTCAATTTGCTATAAGCCACACTGCAGTTTCAAAACTACTTGCATTTACACATGAATTTACCCTTTCTGTTATATGATTAATAGAATAAAATGCATTGCATACTACTTTGTTTTTAAACTATCATTTCACATATATTCAAATACATATTTTTCTAACATTTTCCCTCCTATTAATACTTTTTATTCTGTTTTGAAGTATGTATAATATAATTTCATCTCCTAACCTCTTCCACTAAGGATTTTCAGCTAGGTGAGTCATTTGATCTATACTTCAGAAAAAAATTCATCTGAGATCAATTTTTCAATCTCAATATCTTGGTACAAAGTTTCAGTAACAGATACATCAATAAAATCTTTGATTAATCTTTTCATGCAGGGAATTCCACAACAAACACATGCTCCTATTAGGAGTATACCCACACAAATGGCAATCAGAATATTCATTAGGATGGAACCCCACCCCCCAAATAGATTCTGGAAAAAGTTTGTCAGTGGGTTTGGGCCTGGTTCAGTCATGGCTGATACTTGCTGAATTACCTCTAGGTGATTGTTAATTTCATGCCTATTGTCTAGTATATATGCACAGCATTCTTCTTTGATAAGTGCGCACATACCACCTCTCGCCGCTAGGGTGAAGTCAAGAGCCATTCGATTTTGTAGCACAACAGTTCTCATTGCATTCAGTTCATCAGTCACCAGTTCTAGGGCAGAGAAAGTTGCATTACTCATTACTTCGAGAAGTTTCGACAACTTCCTCAGCTCCCAGATCGATTTGACTGCTCCATATGCTGGGAATATTCCTGCCCAAGATATAACACTGTCACTCAAGTCCATATGAGTCAATTTACTTTTATCCTTTATGTTATTATGGTCTTTCCAGCCAGCTTCGATCCTTCCAACTGGATTTACAGGTTTCTCGACTGGACCTCCAGGTTTCCAAGCTACTTCTCTCACATTTCGTATTTTACCCAAAGGCAATTCTGCAGTATGTCTTATTGCCGGAACCAGATAGCCCAAAAAACAACTGCCGGACCAATTCTCAGGTAGCCATTTATATGCCTTTTTCCCACAAATAAAATAACAGTTTTCTACTTTAGTACTAATACGCATTAACCCTGCATGAAACATTTTCTGGTCTATAACTGACAATTGTTTAAATAAAACAGGATTCTTGCGAATGTCATTCATGGTTGTTTTCAGTGAGTTCAAATACGAGTCATAATAAGTATTGCAAAGAATATTGCCATTACTATTCTTAATATAACATCGGTAAGATATGGTTATATTACAATTGCTCCAGCCCACCTGGAGAGTATCATTTTTGTAAAAACATACAATTCCTTTTTGTGTGACAGGTAAAAATAAAGCTATTTTGCCCTGTGATCTCACAGTTCCTGTATCAAAGAGTAAATTCTCCCAAGTCTCATTTATCCCCAAAGGGACAGCGGACATTATCAGTCCTCCATATGCTGTTGGTATAGTTGTACAAACCCAGCAATTTGAAATGTTCATAGTCTCTGCATATACACGCTTCATGGCTAGGTATGTGTTAAAATTTGGATGCCAGTCTATAGACGTTTTGTCACGCCTTCCCACTTTCACTTGTGTGGTTGAGTGTAGGAAAAACCACAACAAGAGGAAAATTGTCACAATTATAGTCAATAAATGTATACTCAGCAAAATGATTATGCAACATCTCTGGGGTTGATCTAAATTTCTATTCGCTTTGTTTTTGGCCATCTTGCCCTTGTTGTATATCAGTCACAAAGTTTTTATCAAGTTGAAAATTCTTTACCAGTTTGCAGTGCGTTAAATGAACCCAGGATGTCCTCTCAGCCACTCTGACTGCAGTAGGCGTTGCCAACAGTACCTGGTACGGTCCTTCCCACTTTGGACTTGCCCAATTCTTCCTTTTCATCACTTTCAGCCAAACCCACATCCCGGGGGCCAAAACTGCTTCCACCGGTCTGGTCTGTTCCTTATCTGAAAAAGAGTTAAACTGCAAAACAGATTTATTTGTTAACAGTTTCCTCATATAACTAGCTAATGAACTGTCAGCCTCTTGCTCTGCAGGCATGAGAGCTTTCCACTGAGGCACATAATATGCTCTCCCAAAAATCATTTCAAAGGGAGTCAAACCCATCACATTTGGAACTGTTCTCATACTCAGCAGTGCTAAAGGCAGACAGTGTATCCAATTCTTTTGGGTTTCTTCAACTAACTTCCTAAGTTTATTCTTAAGGGTACCATTGTACCTTTCCACCAGTCCTGCTGACTGTGGGTGGTAGGCACAATGGTTTTTCAAGGAGATACCAAAAAATTTCCCAAGTTGCTGGATTGTCTGGTTTACAAAATGTGTGCCGTTGTCACTATAAATCCTTTCCGGAATGCCAAATCTAGGGATTACTTCTTTTATCAGGGCTTTTGCCACTTTTGCTGCATCCGGATTTTTGGTTGGAAAAGCTTCTACCCATTTAGAAAACATATCTACAATGACTAAACAATATTTCTTCCCTTCACACTTATTCAATTCTATGAAATCCATACAAATAGTATGGAACGGATACGGTGGTATAGGAAAACTTCCTTGCTCAGGTTTAAATGCCCCTTGTGCATGATGCTTGTTACAGGTGTGACAAGCTGCACAAAATTTTTTTGTATAGTTTGTGAATCCATATGTTTGGAATATTCAGTTTACTAACTGTACCATCCCCCCTGTTGAGACATGGCACTGCTCAACAAAGCTGCATATCTAAATAAATTAGACGGCAATATCGTTTTTTTCTCTTTGGAAATGTACAGTCCATTTTCAAGAATTGCGCCTCGTTTTTCCCATTTCTGTTTTTCTGCTTTTGTAGCAAGTGTCTGCATTGTTCTTAACATGTCTAAATCTAAAATCTCAGAGGGTTGTAATTCCTCATTCAAAAGTAAAGTTTCTGAGTCTGAGGCTGCTTGCTTTGCAGCTGCATCAGCTCTTGCATTTCCTTTCGAAATCTTATCCTGTTGTTTTGTATGAGCTACACATTTACAAATAGCTACTTTGGTAGGTAACTGAATAGATTCTAATAATTCCAAAATAAATTGCGCATGATTAATTGGTTTTCCACTAGATGTTATCATCCCTCTATTTTTCCATTGTTGCGCAAATACATGTACTGTAGAGAAAGCATACTGACTATCAGTATATATGTTTACACATTTGTCTTTTGCTAAAGTACATGCTCGTGTTAAAGCTATCAATTCTGCTGCATGTGCAGACAAGTTATGTGGTAAGGGCTGGGCTTCTAAAATCTTTGTGTCTGTAACTACTGCATACCCCACTAGATTCTTTCCTGTAGGACCCCTTCTGCATGAGCCGTCCATGTAATATGTCACCTCGGCATCATCCAAGGGCATATCTGAAAGATCTTGTCTAGGCAAGGTTAACTGTTCAATCTCTTGCAGGCAGCTGTGCGGTGTGCCATCTGCAGGAGTTGGAAGTAATGTTGATGGATTTAATGTCATACATCGTTCAATTGTCATGTGAGGTTGGCTCAGCAGTATAGTCATACATGAAAGATGTCTAGCAGGAGAGAGATATACTACTTTTTCTTGCAGTAAAATTATTGCGACTGAATGAGGCACTCTCAATGTGAGAGGGTGGAATAACACCACTGAGGCTGAAGCCTGTACTGCCATTGCAGCTGCAACTACTGCTTGTACACAGTGAGGCAAAGATCGCGCCACTGGGTCTAACTGCGATGAATAGTAGGCTATGGGGCATTGCTTATCCCCATGTTGTTGCATCAGCACTGACGTCATATATCCTTGCTTGCAATCTACGGTCTAAAAGAACTGTTTGTGATAATTTGGGAGTCCTAAAACTAATGAAGAAGCTATCAACTGCTTCAACCTGCGGAAAGCCGTTTCTGCTTCAGGTGTCCATTGTAAAATATCTTGTGCTGCCATTGGTGTCTTATATATCAAGTCAGTCAGTGGAGCAGATTCCAAAGCATAATCTGGTATCCAGCTCCGACAGAAATTAGTTGTTCCCAAGAAGGACATCATTTCCTTCCTGGTTGCTGGTTTGGGTGCTTGCAAAATTGCTGTTTTTCTATCCTCGTCTAATATTCTACCCTCATTGGATATTACATATCCTAGGTATCTAACTTGCTTTTTCCAAAGTTGTAACTTACTTTTATTTACCTTGTGTCCTTGTGTTGCTAAAAATTTCAGTAACGCTACAGTATCTTCCCTACATTGCTGCTGGGTGGGGGCTGCTAGCAAGATGTCATCTACGTAAAGTAGAATCTGACTACCTCCCGGTGGGGTAAACCCTGCCAGGTTGCTAGCCATTTCTTGTGCAAATATTGTTGGACTCTCACAATATCCCTGTGGTAGTCGAGTATAGGTATACCTTTTACCCTGAAATGTAAATGCAAACCAATATTGACTATCAGGATGTATAGGTATTGAAAAGAAAGCATTACTGATATCTACCACAGAAAAATATTTTTGTTGCGGTTTCAAATCGTTTAACAAAGTATGTGGGTCTGGCACCGTGGGTTCTCTGGGTATCACTGCATTATTCACAGCTTGTAAATCCTGAACCATCCACCATTCCCCGTTTGCTTTTTTAACAGGAAATAGGGGTGTATTAAATGGTGAATCAGGAGATTCTACCAGTACTCCTTCTTTGAGTAATGCTGCTATTACAGGCTTGATTCCTATTTCTGCATCTTTCCTCAAAGGGTATTGTCTTTTCTGTGGCCTAAATGCCAATTTTGGTGTAATTGTAACTGGTCCTGCTGTTCGAATAAGTCCTACATCTGACTTTCCTGTTGACCAAAGAGTCGTTGGAATTTCACATAAGGCTTTTTCTTCTTCTTCTAATAAAAATGCTAATCAGCTGTCCTCGCTAGATTGCAAGTGTACAGCTGGATGTGTCTGTGTCAACCAATTCAGTTTTTGTTTTTGTATCCCTTGCTCTGACAATTCTAAGTCAGTCTGTTTCTCCCATCTTGTCACCTTTTCTCCTAAGTCTGCCCATTTTACATTTTAGTTCTTTGTCAAGCTGACATGTGGTAATCGATTTGATCTATATAATGCAAGGAATTCTTGAGGTAATGAACAGCTAACTACACTGTTCCCCTCAGTATCCCAGTACAAAGTACGTAAAACCAATCTAGTTGCATGATTTCTGAACAATTCCTGCTCATACTCTCTATCAGGTCCTGGTGTAGTACAGTAGTATAGAGTACAGTGTAACAAATGCTGTCGATCCATGTCGAGGGAGGGGGCTTTACTGATGGCTACATTCATCAGTTCCTCGGTTACTGCCCCTGGACCAGTCGTGACTAGGTCCTGGCTGTACCAGTAAAAAGTTTCACCCTCCGATTGCACCACAAAAGTGTCCATTTGCCTCTGCGCTTCCATACCCTGCACAGTCGGAACTACTGCTATGCCAAATATCTGCATAAGGTCCCTGCCCAATAGGTTTACTGGACACTTTGCAGAAACAACAATCTTACTTTTTTGGGTCATACCTGAAACAGGGTCAGTTATTGCTATAGCTGTTCCCTGTATAGCTGTCCGTTTGCAGCTTTCACGAGTATATAATCAGGCGATTCAGAATGTTCTGGTAACTTGGAGGGGTGTATCAGGGTCTGTGACGCTCCTGAGTCACACAGGAATTTGACTTCCCTTCCCTCCACCAGAAGTGTAACTTCCGGTTTCGTATCTGCTAAGTAGAGCTCTAGGCTCAATAACGCTAAATCCAAAATTTCACTTTCTTCATTTTCCATATCTACTTGCACTTCCTCTATTCCTTCTATCACATTCATATTTGTCTTCTGTTTATTAACTTCTCCTGATGATTTCTGACTTTCGTATGATGTATCTTCACTATCATATAGTCAGTCCTCATCTCCCTTATCTTCTGTAATTACCTTTTTGTTCTGTTTACAATCCCCTCGCTAAATGTCCCTTTTTTCCGCACTTGAAGCACTCACCTCTCTTTTTCCTCTCTTCAGAATCTTCTGATCGTTTGTCAGACTGTTTATTTCCCTGGGCATTCTTCTTGCCCTTTTTACCTGACTGTAACACAAATACTTCAGCTCCGTCTTCAGCAGTGAAGACTTGCACCTTCTTTTTCTTCTTACTATTAAAATGTCTTTCAGCATGTCTAGCATATTCAAGTAAGGCTTGTAGCCTACCTGTTCGATGGTCTATCATATGCTTCGTAATGAAGCTACTGATAGGTGCAATGCAACCTTTCAAAAATGCATTTTTTAATTGTTGTTCATACGGGGAATCATTCGTTAGGTTTTCAGGAACCGTCATACCGCTATGATTATTAAAACATTCCAATAATCTAGCATAGTACCCATCTATTGTCTCATTTTCCTGTTGTATGCATTGATTAATGCAAGTCCAGTCTGCTCTAGGTTTCCATTTCTCAGAGATTTGGTCTGTAAGACCTTTCATTCTGTTATCTAACTCTGTGTCACTATGTGGGAGTGGTTTAAGCTCTGCATTACTAGGATTCCAGGTGCCACAAATCATGTGCCAATCTAGACCTATAATTTGTCTCACTACCTTTTCTACTTCTTCCCCATTCAAGTGGTAACTCAACCTCATGCCTTGTAGATCTTCTAAAAATTTCGTAAAATTAACTTTCGGATGGGGAATTCCCTCAGTAGCTTTCCAGATATCCTCTGGTGTCCATGGTCTATATACCAAGAGTGTTGGGTCCTGCCCTGCCTGTCCTGCCTGAGGATTCGGAACCTCTATAAGTGGACATATTTCTTCCTCACTCTCATCCTGTAGGTTTCTCTCTATTTGATATGATTCTGCGTTCCTATGTATTTTACGTGTCCGGGACCTAGTTTCAATAGGATCTCTAACAAACGGTTGTGGTCTCGTTGAGACTTCAGGATAACGCGGAGGCGGACCAGCCTGTCCACTTGCTTCATATCCTGAAAAGGGTAAAGGAAGGGGCAAGGGAGGAGGAGAAGCTGTTGCTATTACTAAGTTATTATCTTCTTTGTCTAAAAATAATGTTTTTGAATTTTTAATTTTCTGTTCTCTACGATTTGCTTCCTCAATCCACCTTTGTGCCTGAGGAATGCCTAATTGGCGTTGCTTTTTTGCCTAACCTCTCGCATTGGATTTAAGTTGCTTAAGGAGTTTAACCAGTGAAGTTTTATCTAATTTACCATCAAATTCATATTTGTTAACCCATTTCGTATAATACCTAACGTTATCGGAACGTTGTGATTGCATGCATTTTGCGTCTTCGGTTAGGGGCGGATCTCGTGATGTTTTAGTGCACTGATTTCCCATGGTAAAAGAAAATGTTATGTAACCCTTCTTATCACGTGATATCAAAAACTCAGTTCCTTTTCACAGTTTATCTAGAATAACTGCCTACCTTATTCTGTTACCCTGATCTATGACCAAATATACAGTACTTCCTTTTGTCCCTGATCTGCATAACAAATCTTGACAACAATATTTACTGTAACCTAGTCCCTGATCTAAAACAGAAAAAAGGCAAAATCTTCCTACCTGAGCCTCTGGTATTGAGTTGTCCAGGATCCGCTCTTCGGCCACAGATCAGAAAGTGGCCAGCCTCTTTAAACGACAATTCAGTCGGAGGTCTTTTCACCCAAGAAGAACCATTTCGGTAACTTCTCCTGCGCAGTATTCGACCACCGGTAGACTCTGATCTTCAGCTGTCCGAGGGATTTCTGGCTAAGAAGGACCAAACTGTTAAATAAAATCAAGAATTCAATACACAGGAGGTTCAGGTTCAAAAGTTTACTAGTGTACACCAGGAGGCAAAAAACGTACAAGTACAGAATTTTGTCTAACATGAAACAGGAAGTACACAGACTTTATAGTCTTTACATTCAAGTTGTGCCCACCTTATTGACGTGGTATGTCACAGGGCATCTACATCACTTTAGCTTACAGTCCTCTATTCATAAAAACTGCTGATGCTGTATATTTTAAAAAAGTTTTTCTCTGGTAACAATACGACCTTGCTATCCACCTGTTCAGACATAATGTCTTTCTGTAAAGTTACTTCTTCAAGGTTTCACATCAGTTCGAATACAATAGCAGATTCAGTCTTCTAATACACATCTTTGTTCACTGTAACACTTTCCCACCAGCTGCATGCTATCTTAGTAACACATATACAAGGCCAAATCATCCCAGCAGGAAAGAGCAGAAGATTTCATTATTTCACATATTTAATTTCCTGACCCAGCAGATAATCACTTGTGAAAAGCATAAACATTAAAACTTGCTAAGCTAGCAACTGCCAGGGTTGGAGGTCAATTTGCTATAAGACACACTGCAGTTTCAAAACTACTTGCATTTACACATGAATTTACCCTTTCTGTTATATGATTAATAGAATAAAATGCATTACATACTACTTTGTTTTTAAACTATCATTTCACATATATTCAAATACATATTTTTCTAACAGGGACACAGTTGGACAGTGGTCTCACCTTCGATAACCACATCGCCACAACAGTCAGGAAATCCTTCTATGTGGCACACCTCATCACTAAGGGCTTTTCATAGAGAAAAAAGGAGGTCATTGTCCCACTGTACTCATCCCTCGTTAGACCCATTATAGAATACAATGCCCCATTTGGTATGTACTTCTCAAGACATCTGCAACAACTGGAAAGGCCACAGAAATACTTCACTAAAAGAATCACAGACCTAAAGCAGATGTCCTCTGCTGACCGTCTAAAAAACTCCAGCTTTACTCTGTCACATATCATCTACTCAGAGGTGATCTCTGCTAAATGTACAACACCATGTCAAACCCAGAGCTGCTGGACATGCTACACTTAAAGAAATCCCATCCCTCAGAGCCACACACTCCAGGGATCTAAACCTTGTCATCACAATGAACAAAACATGCTGAAGGGATAGGTTCCTGACCCAGAGACTCCCCAGACTCTGGAATAGACTGCCCATACATGTCAAGCAGAGCGCCTCTTTGCCCCTCTTCAAAAGGAACCTTGACAATTGGATGGGAGATAGGAAATTCACTCCGGGGATCATGCCAGTCGCCCTGCTAGACAGGGGTCCAGGTAAGTAAATACAGTGGGAAGAAATAGCCAGGGAATTGTTATGGCTAGGCTTCTATAGGCCCTAGGGCCAATAGCCTAGTACCAACCTATGAACCTATAAGACTCCTGTTTCTAATACACACCAGGTATGTTCCTCATCTTTCTATCCACATATCTCCTCCTACTACTATCATACCATACATGCTATATGATACTTATTGCTCCTGTTTCTCAATCCCCCACCCTTACTCACAATGCCTGTGTCACTTGCCAGACGTTCACTATCACAAGTGCTTCTAGCTTATTTGGCTTATCCCCATATCTCCCTTCTAGATATAAAATTCTTAACCCTTCTCCCAAGGAAAAATTAAAATTTAATACTAACATTCCTAAACCATCACTTGTGTATGCATATTGTAAAAAGATCATATTATACAGTGATGTCCACCCAAACCCAGGTCCTGACTGCCTGTCTTAACTACCTGCTCCCTCTTCTGCTATAGCAACATCTACTAAAAAATTGAAATTCATATCCATAAATATTCAAAGTACAGTAAACAAAGTCTCTGAATTTCATTCCTGGATCTTTCATTACTCCCCAGGCATTATTATTCTTACAGAAACTTGACTCAAACCACATATAAAAGACTGAAATTCTCCCCCGTTGCTGTACTATCATCCACTCTGACAGATTAAATAAAAAAGGTGCTGTAGCAATCATGTTTTCTAACCATATCTCTGTCTCTCCTTCTTCTGTTTCTCTACCTAAATTCCCCTCTGCTGTGATCTTTCTCTCGCACTGTAAATTAAATGTTAAATTAGCATAAAACACTATTTATAACTGCCCTATATATTCCCCTAGGAACTAACATCCTATATTCTGGAAGACATCTTACACTAGGTTTCTAGTTCCATTTCTCATGAAATAATAATTCTTGTGATGTCAATATTAACTGGCAAACCTTCACATCAGACTACCCTTCCACTAGTATCAATCAATTTGATTTCAAACAACTCATTAACTTCCAATGCTCACTTCTTCAACAAAGCTTAAGACACAGGAGTTACTCTGGACTGGATCCTAAACTCAAATCCAAACCTTTATGACTATGTAAAAACCCTCCCAGACTCTGATCACCAGGCCACCTATGTTCAGTGACTAGTAACTAAGCTTACCAAACAGCACCTTTATAAAGACTGCTGTAACCTCTCAAATTTCAATTCCAAGAACTTTATCGACATCCTTAATAACATTAATTGGTGCGTACTATATTTCCTACACTGGAAAATGCTGTTCTAAAATGTAATACAGTATTTCTTGACATTCTCAATAACCTCACTCCTATACAAAAAAAGAGAGTTAAAGTCACCTAATCACCTTGGCTATCCCCTTTTAGTAGACAATTAATGTATAAGACAGACAAAGCTTGGAGAAACTGGCAAAAATAAAAATCCCAAGCTCACCTACAGACCTACAAACAACTTTGAAACATGACAAAAAACAAGTTACTGCTGATAAGAAATATTATTACTTCAACGCACAGGATAACCAAAAGCACAACACCACAAAATAGTGGTCCACTATAAAGAAAATATTGCACCCTGGAACTCTTAGTACCGCTAACACTTGTCCAAAAATCTTGCCCTTAGAAACTGCTTCTAAATTTAATTCCCACTTTATAGACTCAATGGCCACTCTCACCCAAAAATCCCTACAGGATTCTGCCACTCCTGACAAACTTGAAAGCTCTAACAATGCCATTTTCAACTTAAAATCTGTCTCTACTTCTTATATAAAAAATTTATTGCAAAAACTTAAGCCCTGCTCACCCTCTGTGGACAATCTCCCATCTGAATATCTAGAGATTGCTGCTGTCTCTATTGCCTACCCAATATCATCTTGATCAATCGATCCATTCATGAGTCATATGTCCCATCTCGCTGGAAAAAATGTTACATCATTCCTCTTCATAAAGGGAGTAAATCCACTGAAATAACAAACTTTAGACCAATAGCAATCTTGTCCCCTCTTTCCAAGATCTTAGAAAAATGTATTCATAAACAACTTTTACAATGCTTTCTGTAAAAAAATCTATTAACCTCTACCCAGTACGGCTTTTTCCCACAACATAGCACAACAACTGCCATTGCTGCCTTTTTGGACCATGTCATTAAAGCCAGAGATAACAACAATTTTGTTTCTTCCCTCTTTTTAGATCCCTCTAAAGGTTTCAGTACAGTCTCACAAATCAAACTACTCTCAAAAATGGCTGCTTTAGTCTTTTCCAGTGCAACAGTCACTTGGTTCTCTGGCTACCTATCTCACCAGTGATAGTCAGTTAAATGGCTGTCTACTTACTCATCATTTCTCACAGTTAATAAAGGTGTCCCACAAGGTTCTGTACTTGGCCCTCTCCTTTTTAATATATTTAGAAATGATATGCATCCATCCTCCCAACAAGCTACACTTACACAATATGCAGATGACTACAGTGTCATTTGTCATCTAATAGTCCTTCCCAGTTGCAATCTATCACTCAGTAGGCCTTCAACTCTATTGAAAACTAGCTCAGTGACAATTAACTTTTCCTAAATCTAAATAATAAAACTGCTCTTATTTCTCCATACATCTCAAACACATATAAAAGTCACCTTCAAAATATCCTCTCTCAACAATACTGAAATTGAATTTGGATCTCACACAATGTTACTTGGTGTCCTAATAGATGGTCAACTGAAATTTGATCTTCATATTCAAAAGTGCATACAAACAACACACCAAAAACTGGGCATGCACTATAGATCAAAAATATTCCTTACAAATCCTCAAAAGTTACTCTAGCCAATACATACCCCTTGCCTTCACTACTATATGCATCACCCATTTTCACCAACATTCAGATCACCCTAAGATCAAAACTTGAGCTTTGCTGTAACAAAGTAGCTAGATTTGCAGCCAATCAGTCATATAACTCACCACTAGTCTGCCCTCAGATATTTAAACTGGCTTGAGTTACCTCACTACCTCAAATTCACCCAACTCCTCCTTGCTCATAAAATGGTATACAAATCCTCATCCTGCCCAGCAACCAGCACCTTTCTTAACCATTACCTCCCTAATCACCCTCTTTGCTTACCTGAGAAACACCTCCTAGAAATGCATACATTGAAAAAATCTGTCGGTCACTACCTATATTCCTATTCAGTAGCCAAGGTCTGAAACTGTAGTCCTACAGACACTAGAGCAATGCCATGTAGTCACATAGTCAAACAATCTCTAAAGAGATTTCCTGTTAACTCCTGGCTCTGTACATGTTTTACACCAGACTGACACGATCCAGTATTTCTTCCTTCTGTTCCATTCCTCCCTTCTCTTATTAGTCAAAGCTTCACAAATTAGCTAGAAGGTCTAATAATTTCAAACTAATTCATATTGCTTGCATTGCTAATATCATTAAAAGTAAAATAGGTAACTCTAATGGATGTAAAAGACATCTATTGTAAATAGTAGGGGATGTTCTCCTATAGCTCCCTACTTTAACTTCATTTCCTAATATCCCCAAACTGCAAAATCACTTTCCTTTCTCTTAGTATTTTGCTTAGAATGCTTAACATCTTTACCACTGGTTATCACTATTGATTGTATTTTACTGGATGTTCAATATCCTATGATTGTTTTTTAAAATTCACTGTATATTTTTCTGATATGATATTATTAATCCTGTATGTCAATTCTATTATTTGTTACTGCACTTCATGTGATAATATTATGTGGCTTAGTAATTGAACTATGTTGTAGCTTTTCTCCCTGGGCCTCCTCTGAAAACAGGATTCATGCCCATTTGGACTTTACCAGTAAAGAAATGCCAAATAAACAAATAAATAACAATCTAACCAGACTCTTGCTACAGTTGGAATCTCCACAAAGGTTTCTTATCAGGAGAATTCAGGGCATGAATGCCCTATCCTACAGTGATCGCCTAAAGGCTCTGTTTCTATATTCAGCCTCATACAGGCTGCTGAGAGTGGATCTTTATCTGGCTTACAGGGCTTCCTCAGACCCAGCTTTGATGGATCTTTTGCACAGCAGCACCAGTAGTTTTAGAACTGTGTTCATAGATATGTTATAAGCATTAATCAAAATTTTGCTTTCTATTATGTATGTATTAACTTTGTTTTGAACCACTTCTGGACATAGGTGATATTGGTTGGACATAAGGAGAATCCAGTGTAGGTTTGATGTCGCTGTAGTCAGTTTGAGATTATTCTTTATTGGTACTTCATAGTTATTAAGATTTTCTAAATTTAACCATGTTAATTTTGAATTTGCATTTTGGATCATGTTAAAAGTTTTCATCTTGGAACATTAGAGGTATTGAACTCCACATAAGAGCAAACTATCTGTTTGCACTTATCTCGTAATTCTGACATTAATACTGTTATTGGCACACAGTTTTTGCTAGCAGCAGTATGTTTTAACTTTTGTGATGAACTTTACAAGTAAGGATATTGCATTATTGCGATGATTATTCATTCATCCACCTATTTGATAAGAACAAATGGGGAATATTTTCCAGTTTTAGATTATGATTTGATTTCAGATATCCAGATAACCAATAGTAGCCTGATGTTATACAATCAGGAAAGTAATAATTTTTATTGGTTGATCCTTAATGACAATGTTTTTGGACATTGGTTGGTTTACAGTAGCAAATGGATAGCGCTGTTTTGATGTATTTCATGATTAGCTGGAAGCCATGTGGAAGGTGATTTTGATCTGATCACATTACTTAGTTTGACCAATACTATTTTTCTGCAATTTACTTCTTATTTGCATTTTTAAATTCATCGGTTAACAATATAATAATACAATAATATAATAATAATATATTTAAATAACTTTAGAGTATTCAGTTCATTAGATCTGAAGAAGAGTTTTACTCAAAAGTGCTTATCTTGTTTTCAGACATATTGCTTTTAATGTATTTTATTAAAGCAATTCATTTATGTTTTATGCATGGTGGTTTTGGTGTTTTGTTTTTTCAGGTTTATTTACACATTCCAGTACCAACTAATAGCAGTTGTGACCTCTGTTTATGTTGTATATATATAAATATATATATATATATATATATATATATATATATATATATATATATATTGAAACTTCTAAACATCCACAGCTCAAATATTGTTTTTTACTGCTTCTACTATATACAATACTTTAAGATTTATATGTTAATTACCTTTAGAAAAGCCAGGAATATATATCTGACACTTGTTATATTGGAATAAATGTTTAGATGACATTAAATAAATTTTCATTGTTTGTATTAACTAAAAGTTGCTATATTCCCACAAGACTAATGTTGTTATTGATTTTGAAACATGGTTAAAGAACAATGACTGAAAACCAGTTCTGTCAGGTTGTAAATGTTTTTACTGTAATAGACATACTAACCAAAATCAGGTGGAAGTTATCTAAACGTAGTAGAGAATCATCAGATAACCCATGCCTCTCAACCTCTTAGAGCAAGAAATCTGGAAAAAGCCATAAATAAAAGTAGGACAAAGGCCCACAAATAGGGAAAAATTTTAAATATTGCTCTTGTAAACTTAGCAAGTTGATAGAATAAGAGGATTTGCATTAACATGAATTTTCTGAAGGGTATGAAGTCTGAAACTCAAATGTCTGTCATGTTCTAACCTCAATCTTTACTGACTTGCCACAATTTCCCAGAAAAACACAATTTTATGAAAAACAGACCAAAAATATGAGGCAAAAATCTGGACATGCTGCAAAAATCTGTACAGTTGAGAGGTGTGAGACAACCTATACAGAAGATTTTATAGGAATGAGAAGTGTAGTAATTGGTTGTCTGAGAGAGTAGCTGATGCATGGATCAGACTACCAAATTACATTAAAGCAAGCACTAGTTTAGATACTTTTAAGAATAGCCTGGACACTTATTATTAGCAAATTAAAAGGGCATTATCACCCTTGCTTGAAAGATTTGTATATATGTATGTAATATTCTACAAAAATATATAAGCTAATATGCGGAATGGTATTCAAAATGTTAGAAATGTTATATGACGTAAATTGCAAGCTATGCCCAATATGAGAAAAGCAATATTCCTGAATTCATTGTTTTTTTAATTTAAATTTAAACAATGAAGACAGCAATAATCTTAGTTATCAGTACAAGATTATGTTGCCATATAATAAATCATTCTACAATAATTTTGAAACTCCATGAATAATATTTCTTTTGCTAACTTAAATCATAAAATAAATCCATTATTCTGAAGCCCCACAACATCTTTTTAGAAACTTTATATATGAAAATGTATTCACATGGAATTTTGCAATCCACATGTTGGCTAAAATGTTTAATACAGATAATAAATGTTAGGCATGTAATAAAGATTTAAAGGCATGTATGGAACACTGTTTAAATATCTACAAACTGTCTTTTAGCTTTTCCCAGTTAACGGTCGCCACAGTGGAACTCTGGTCTGCTAATGATTGGCAGTGAATTTTTACAGTGTCGAGTATCCTGAAGTAAATTCTAGAATGATATTCAGCCTTTTCTTAAACAAAAATCACCTTTATGAATTATCACTTATGACATAGGAACTCATACATATATATTACATGTGATCTTCTCTACAGCCATTGTCAATCGAACATTACACAGCTCATTCAATTCCTGCATTTCTTAAAACGTCATTCCTCCTCCAAAATACTATTCTGCATGTATTGTTCCCACAATTCCCATAAATGGTCTTTGGCCTTTAATGCAAGCTGTATGGATGGACAATTTCACTTTGACCAACGTATGATCTTATTCGCTGTTCTAATTCCATTTTGCATAATGAGTGATTACATTTTTCTTCCCTGGATTTATGAATATAGTACACAGATGCATACAAGTGTCATGTGCACTATGTATTGTACATCGATATGCACTACCTGGATTCAATGAATGCAAATTATGTTAGTTGGCTGTGGTACACAAATGTCATCCCATTATCTTGAGTGGCATACAGGACAGTGAAGTATACCACTGTGTGTACTAGTCACACCTGTGTACCGGATGGGGAAAGTGCTATCCAGCCAATATTACATAGTGCATTGCATAAATGCTGCTTTGTACATTATAGTATATTGCTGAAACTATCTTCTTATTGCAATACATTATACTCTACAAACCTGTGATTTCCTGGTGTGCTGTCATCTACCATCAACTCCTTATGTATGATGGCAGACCAAGAGACATTACCAAAATATGGTAATGATGGGATTTGGTAGAAAATGAGCGCCCAATGGTGACAGCAAAACATGGAGGGACACGACAAGTATGGTTATGATAACAATGTGCCTGTTCGACATAAGGTTCTGGTACACAATAGGGGTTTTTCTACTCTGAAATGGATTTTTTTAACTTGGTGCCACATTGCTCAGTTATGTGTTATAAGGAACATAGTACCAGGGAATGATGATTACAGTGCTGCCAGGTATAACACCATTGGTTAATATAATACACAGGCGGATGTCCATAGGTTCCCTACTGTGACCAGCCCATAAACTGATGTTATATTGCCTGTGAATTGCATACAATTAGGGGTGATGGTGGTGGTATTTGCATCTGTTCTCTATGCATGGTCTATTATAACTAGGGTTGCCACCTTTTCAAATGCCCAAAGTGGGACATTTTTGGTACAAATGTCAGATTTTGCAGGGCTAAACATAGCCATGGCCTGTACCAAGGACAGAACTTCACTTTTTTGCCTAAATAAAAGCTTATTCTTGTAGCATTGTAGTTGTTTATTCTGTTTCTTATAAAATTTAGGTGTTTTTCAGATACAGAATAAATGTTTTATGAAACTATTACATAAAATATAGGAACTAGTTTTGTCCTAAAATCTCAGGACATTTGCCATTTTTCAATTTTTTTGCAGGACACAACTGCCCAAAGAGGGACTGTCCCTCGCAAAGTGGGACAGGTGGTAACCTTAATTATAACTACACGATAGGATAGGACATCATACATTGTCTTATCTATTATCTTTTCTTTACGGATCAGAGCAGGTATTGGTTTGCCATTCTCTGGTACACCAAGCCTAATGCATGTCAATCCAACTTTATGAACAGCACCCCTATTCTGAACTACAGCATAAAAGTAGAAGTAATACTTCTACTGCATTTTCTTATTGGCAGGGAACTATTGAACCAGGGAGTGGAAGAAGCTTGTCTTTCCTTCTGTTTCACATTTTAGTCTAATATGATTAGTAAGCAAAAAATAAATTAGTAGGATAAAATTAAGATTTAAAATTACAAATTTTGGCTTAAATTAATTTTCTTGCTAGAGAAATATGAAGATGACACTTTGGGAAAAAATGTATTTTTAGATTTATCTGTAACTTATCATTCTTTGTCATGTAATTAATTGAATGGGCTTATTAAATGAGACATAATTGAACTGGTTTATTAAATGAGACCATTATATGAAAACATTTTATTCTAATGCAAGTTTCTTTTTCATTTTATGTTCTATAGAATGGATGTTAAGTTAACTGAGAAATTCAGTATATGTACTGAATTGTTTGGACTGTATAGTTGCAATACCAACTACTAATTAATACAAATATAAAAATATCAGTTAAAGAAGAAATCTCAACAATGTTTTGTATAAATAGAGTGCCTGCAGTGGCTTTAAAAAAAGTTTAATTTGCATGTACCCAAGTCCTGACTCTGTGATTGTCGATGCCAAGAGTTTACCTGATATTAAGGAACATAAATGGTAAACACTGCTGAATCTTTTAGTATCATCTGCTGTTAATAATAAATTAGCTTTAAATGGGTATTAAAAATAAACCTCTAATACACTGAAGCCTACATTATTTTTAAGCATATTATTTCTGTGATTTTTATGTGTTGTTTAATTTAACTTGGCATATACTATATTTCAAGTTTTTATGTACTTTTTCAATTTTAATAATTCTTGTACAAATAATGCAGTGGCATTTTCCTTCACTTTACACTACGACTTTTTACTGAGTTTACATGCTAATTAATTCAAGTGAAATGTTACTAGATAATGCTATGCTCATGTAGCTAGCCTTTTATGTTTTAACTGATAACTGGTATGACTTTTATGTGAAAATACAATGTTTTTGCTCTGTGTATTACAGCACCAGCTTTACAGTCAATTGTTACATGAAATATCTGTGTGAGAGAGAGGTAAACTGATTATTTGAGTAAGGGTAGTGAGAGATTTGGTGCACAGAGGAACCCCCCACCTCCACCCCGACCCCTTGCCTGCTTTACAAACTACCATTTGAAATAAACAAGCAAACAAGCTTTCAGCGGAATACTGCTTACTGAAGGCTCGGGTATGGAGAGGATATACTGCTAGAGAACTTTACATATTTTACGGGTAGCTAACAGTAAATTGAAGAGATTCAGTAAGCCACAACAGGGATATTCCCCTCTGAAGGTTCACTGTTCTAGTTGTATATTGTGACATAGATAGGTAATTTAACTAAGAAAACATTATGTAAGCCATAAC